>NW_027526407.1:125769660-125806154 GCF_048455015.1 Haemaphysalis longicornis
TGCAAAGGTACCGATAAAACACATGGTTTTAACTTTCAACCGGTTGAAGGTTACTGAACGCATCAATGCTGTTTTATTAGGTCTGGCGTACATCTTTATATACTTAACCCGCGCCGCTGCTTCAGGTTCCAGCTGTTCGGGCACGGTACAACTTCTTGCCGCGGTAAAAACCCTTGCGAAGTGTTCCGCACATTACCATCCGACTCAGAACTGGGAGTCCATCACCTTCACCTGTGCAAACTGCCAGGGACCACATGTGGCATGTGAGCATCTTTTACAAGTTTCAACAGAAAAATATCATAAATATCAGTCACTCAAAACAACCCATTTCCCAGGGGCGCGGAAGAGGTTCGCTGATTTCCCTCTGGGGAAGATCGCTGATATGGTTCGGCCTGGGCGGACCGGCACCTGGGTTTGGAGGTGACCAAGTACTCCGCGTCACATGCGGTCCCGTGCACCTCTCCAACCCCACTCGCCCCGGGTTACCTCAGGCAGCCCACCCCGTCACCAAACCACCTGCTCCGCCAGCAGCAGCTGTGGTGGGAACACCACGTACGTTGGGGATGCTGCTGCATCCACTGTTTCCTCTCCACCGGCTCAAAGCATGCGCGAGGGCACGGAGGAGATGGAGACGGAGTAAGCTGTGGTGACGCACAACGCCACTGTACCGCCCTGGCACATGGGCACGGCTGACACCCTAGTCGGTGGCGGATACAGCAAACAACACCCAGAAGGTTGCGCTGTCCAAGCAGCCTGATCCGGCGGGTTCTCTGAAGGCTTCTGACGGCGAAATGAACGTCGAACTGTCCTTGTCGGCGGCGCAGCGCAAGAAACGTGTCCCGACATTACAGCCTCCAAACAAGCCCACTGGCTCGAAAGAAAAACGTAAGCATGGAGCCCAGCTGTGATTGAAGGCCACCTTTCTCTGCTCCGTGTCAGCTTAAAACGGAGACTTGGGATGTTCCCATAATTAGGCGTAAAACCATCGGCAAAAATGCAGCTCGGAAAGCTTCCAAACTGAAGAATTTTTTTTCACATCGGCTATTCCACCGGGCAAGTGGCCCTTGAATTCACACCTACTCGGCGTGGTGTAATTTGAGGCGGGCACAGTGGTGGCTCTTTTTGGGTTGTTTTTGAAATACTTGCGTTGCTGTTGCTTCTTCGCGATTACACGATAACTACGCTACCGCCGTTATTCGCCGACCTGGCACCTTGTGTAAGAGGCAGCGGTAGCGGTGTGTGGAATGGCAGGGGTGATAGAGCGGTTGGCGGTGGCGAGGAGGATCCCCTGAGCGGCTCCGAGTAAAGTGGTTTCAGTGGAATGAAAAGTACGTGGTTTAGACATATGCATCTTCGCTTTTAAAATATCGCTACGATTCTTTAAATTAAGAAACATTGCATTTCTAACACTTATTTAAACGATGGGAAAGTGTGTTGTGCTGATTGAAAGTTGCAGTTAGTTGGAAGAAAAGCAATGAAATACGCAAGCGTTTTGTAATTTGTCTGTTTACTGAGGTGGTTGAGCATGTTATGTTTGCTGCGGAGTTTAAAATGGTTATGACGCTCCAGAATAAAAATCAGATTAAGGAAAAAATGCAGGATTTATACATATGTTCAACGCTATAACAGTGTCCTAGTGAAACATAACTGTCGTCGGAAATATATATTTACACTATAAAGTTTGCGGAACATACTTACAGCAGAGATGTTCCATCCTGTAGTAAAGAAACAAAACTTTCCTGTTGTACGGATCGCACGGGCGTCAATTCGATTGAGCTATTATCACATTCGGGGTGCAAAGTATAATTCCCTTTGGTTATTGTTACCATTGGCTTTACACAGCCGGGAATCTCACGAAGAGTGAGCAGCCGCGAGGTCAGCGGCTTCCCCAGCGTTTCAGGACAGTGCAAGCATAAAAAAAAAGCTTTGCAATATAGAAAGCACTAACCTCTGTACGGATTAAAAGAACCAAAATTACTGAAATTGGCCCATAGTTAGATTGCTATTCGTATTCTCCCTTTTGTATATAACGGTCTCTCAAAACTTTGCGGCACCTTACCAGAAAATAAGCCTATATGAAATGGTTAAATTTAAGTATGCGGGAGTACTGAGGAGAGAGTTTGGGAGACACATTTCGTAAAGTGTCATCGTATAACGCTAAGGTATTGGAGAGGTTTAAAAATTTTAAAAGAACTTCATGTTGATTTGTAGGCGTGAGAAAATTTGCGTAGACCCAGTACTAGAAATATTTAGGACTGCAGATAACTTATTAAAGAACAAAATTTGCAAAAAAATTGTTAATTCCAGTGCCAGTAAAATTTGCAAACAAATTGGTAATCTCAGTGCATGTGTGCCTCCAGGCACCGGCACACTGGCACTGACATTGATCCTTAACTTGCTCGAAGCAAAAACACCACTATGTACGGGATTTCGGCGCACGTAACGATCCCCAGTTGGTCATAATATTCCTGAGCCCTCGACTACAGCGCGCCTGAACAGCTGTTTTGCGCTGGCGCGTTAAATCCTACAATCAATCACTCAATCAATCAATGAATCAATCAATCAGTCAATCAATCAATGGTTCACCTACACCGCAGTAATAGTTTTTCGAGTCATATCTTGTTGTCGTGGATTAATGTCAGCTACAACCTCTCGATATTTGTGCGTTTGCCGTCTGAGCAACGAATTGTTCTTGTCTTATTTTCCGTCGAATGCTGCGACGATCTCACGAAAATCAAGCCATGGTGCAGGGGATATCTGTTTTTTATAATGGCTAGATGTGAGTAGGGTTCCATGTCGTCTTTATCCTCTAATAAATTACGGCGACATAAAAGAAAACCTAAAATGTATATCTGAATTAAACGTCATCCGACCTCACGGTGTGCAACAGAATCCTTCCTTGAATTTGTTACGGTAGCTCAATCATGCAGGCGGATGTCTTGCCTGAAACGTTCTAAAGGTTGGTCGCTCATGCATTGCAGAAGAACTGATTTGCAATCACGTAATAATGTCGGTTTTTCGATCAATAGGCAACAAAACCTGATAAATGCTTACTAACAAAAGATGTAATTGTTCGGGTACCATAAAATACAGTAATAATGTTACTGATGATGAAGTAGTGGTTGGGCAAGGAAAGCATCGCACCACCAGTCAGCATGTTGATTGTGTTTATGGAACGATGTGTGTGGACAATGGTATTTTATGCATCTGCAATTCTTTAACGTTCACACGAATATTTGCTAAAGTCACCAACTCAAATAATACCCAGATTGTTTGCGTTGACAAAGTAAAGTTTCAGAGATAAAAAAAAAATGTCACGCGTTAGCGCTGGTACGCCAGCAGAAAACCGATACAATAGCTAGAATAAGCATAATCTTAACATTTCTTATTCACTTGTCATTTCGGAAAATTCGAAAACAAGCTCGAAGTAAACATCACCTCAATCGCCACCATCACCGATGCGCGCGCAGTTCGAACGGCCGCCAAACACTACTTTCCTTCCCACCAAACAGGTTTTTTCCTTGTTGTCTTCACAGGTCCATTGCATATTAATCGACCATGTATTCGGTGTTGGTATCTTTTATGCTGATTTTCTTTTGCTAGGTGGGTTTATTTTTGCGGTGTTCCTATTTTCATTTTTTGTTTTCGTCTGCTCGTATCTTCGATTGTATTTTGGTGTTCTACGCTGACTTTATTTGCTAGGTAATTTTATTTGCATTGCAATGGCTCGTATGCTCCCTTTGTATTTACTTTATTGTTTGAGCCTGTATATTGCTATTAGCACTGTATACTTTCTGCAAACAATATTGTTTTGTATATATAAACCGCATTTCTACTGTAACTTGATTAATATCCCGGTGTACAATTGCATTCTCTACTTGCCACATAACCGCTCCCTCCTGTAACGCCGTCCAAGCATTGAAGGTACTTAAATAAATAAAAAGATAAATAAACATAAATCGCAAGACCGGCTCTACGTCGACTTTTGCGGGTAACATAAAATGTTTTAAGTCAATAAAGTTCAAACGTGGTACAGTCATCACGGCAGTAGGCCCGTGTGTGAAGTGGGTCTTAAACGTTAAACTTACAAAAATTGAAGAAGTTTACGGACGTGCCACTCTTCATATAAACGAAGCGAGCGTTAACATTCAATGCCAACATAAATAGGTTCTCTATTCTCTATTTATGGTTTGTTTTAGTTAAATCAACATAATGATAATTTCTTTCAACGACGACAAGTGGTCAGTGTGGATAGCAATGATTAGACAATCTTCGCAAGGTTCTTTTCGATGGTTAAATGTACAGAGTTTCTATGTATTGCTTGCTTCGCCATGATCTTTCCTTGTAAAGTACACGTCAACTTGAAGTCATGTTCCTATTGTAGTTAAACCACCATTCCGGTAAGTTTTCTTAGAGCGATCAAAGGTGTTCGCTGACATTTGGGGGTAGTTGTTTCCCTACAAAAATGTCGTTTGGGAGCCTAAGGTAATTTGCCATTTTGATGACATTGTAGTGTTCGTCGCGTGATTTGACATGCAGAACTATCTTATTTCCTTCAGACTTGCATGTTGGAACATGATGGTATGTCTCGACATCACAATTTCAAATAACTTCTTGGATTACACGGACGATTTGTAATAAAATGTCCCGACCCTTTCATATTCCTACTTTGAACACTTTTATTTTGATACTTGGAGTTGACCGAATATTGTTGCTGTCGTACAATTCGTTGGGTAGTATAAGGGTTTATGTCTAGCCTGACCTGCCCCAATTTTTTTTGTTATGTCTCACTCTTTCGCTAAATAATATGCAGGTTTTAACTCAATTTGTTTGCTGTTGCAAGTCTATAATCAATTTTTTATGAGTGGAGTCTCTACGTACGAAGGTTTAAAGTTTACTGTGGATTCTCCAGGCTTTTCAGTTTTAATGCCCGTCTTTACCTCCAATCCCCAAACCTACTTACGAGCAGTGGGTGGACCGACTGACCAGCTTGGACCTTGCGGCGCAACAAGAAGTCGTCGCTAGAGCCCGGGCAGCCAGCCAGGACTAGGGCATCCCTGAATAAGGACGCACCCCACACGGCTGGTGCCCTTGCCATCTAGCACTAAATTTGCTGGTTTTTATTAATCGTTTAGTTCTCTCTCTCTCAGTTTTATTTCACAGGTCCTGTTTGACGTTTTGAAAATGTTCTGATATTTTAGTATTGTAACTTCAAGCTGAAAATACAAACAGCAGAACGTGGAAGGCACTAGAAAAAAATTTTAATACATAGGCACTACAACGAGAGCACAAACCTGCGTAAAGATGCAGATTACCTTTTTCGGGTACGGCTCTTCTGCTGTGGCCACCGCCACATCAATTATTACTAGTTTGATGTTTGGTTTATTGCTGGGCTGATGGGGCCATTCATTCAAAAGCATCTACAACAGCCGCGGTACCATTCAATTTTGCTTACGACAAGATGTTATCGTGATGCTTTGTAGATCTGCGAGCGCGTTGCGAAATTCGGCACGATTCAGAATTGCTTCAGGTTGAAGTCCTAAAATAAAACAAATTAGAGTGTCTTGACAAAAGAAGGCTGCATTCACACAAAACAATTTTTGAAACTTCGACAGCTATCTGAAATCTTCTAGGATATTGTGAACAAGGGCTATAAGTCTTCAGAATAGCTAACACTCAGGCACCCTTGCTTTATATGACACTAAACACGGCTTTCTCCTATCCTTGCTATGAGAGCTTCAGGATGGGCAACATTTGCCAACTTCATTTTTATTGCATCAATGAAAGCAATTTTTTTTCAAGTTTAGACAAAACCGCAGAAAAAGTTCCCGTTTACCCGGAAGGTAAACTTTCATCTACACGCAGAAATCAAAACGGCACTCCCTGGTGCGCATTATAACCGAAAGGTTGCTGTGCCAAAAAACCACAACTTACTTACTCCCTGGTGCTGAAAACTGCAGCTTTCGCAGTGTTCTAGGCATGAGTAAAGAAAAGGTGTTCTTCGTCCTCTTCCTGAGGCCTCTCGAACTCGTCTTTTTGCTTATAGTGTTCAGCAGAAGGTGCCGAAGTGCCAACACATTTACCTAAAACTTTGTGTAAATAGAACCAACCTTTCCTTACCTATGCATCAGCAACATAGTACAGCCGATTTTCAGTTTCAGTTTCTGTTTTGTAGTGATTTAAAAAGTAGTATAGTAGTAATATTATACCGACGAGGGTCCAAAGTTCCTGAAGTCAAAGATGATCAAAGAGAAATAGGAGAGTTCTGGTTGCATAGAACGGCTGCTAGTACCTATTTCCAAAGCACGTCATCCATCTAACCACCTTCCATCACTACGATCACATAAGAGTTGTCATCACTATGATTACAGCGTTTTCGTGGTCCTGTTTTCTTTTGGAGGATTTCGTTCTCCACGTAATTATTATATTTTAGAATTCTTTCATACCGCCCTTGTTACCCTTATACTCACTGAACACCACCGGCCCCTTAGGGGTTAAAGTTGGCACTGGCCAGGCAACGTCCAACTTAATTTGTGGCTGCAGGCTGAATACTTGCATTTAATAGCGGGTAATTGTGCATGGAGATTAGCGTTAACTGGTACTCTGCGCTAGTCCTTTATTTGTCGCCTTCACAGCAACAGGATGAATAGAAAACAAAAAGGATGCCAGGTGAGTGCGGAAAGGCATTCGTAAGTAACGGATAGCCGCACTGCAGCAAACAAACACGGCTTTAAAGCATGCCTGCAATCGCATTCCATGGTGCGCATTGTTTTGTGTAAAAATTTTGTGGCTAGTGCTGTAAATTCGTGCAAAAAACAAATTTACAAGTCTGCACCAGCCGCTGGGCGGCGCGCGACGCCCAGCTTCTGTTTTATTAACAAGGTTTTGTTTGCCTCTCCAACGGTTTTTGAGGGCATGATGCTGGTGGCATTCTCTCTTCGACGGCGTTGTTCCTTTCTAGCGGCCTCAAATTGCCCACCGCTGCACTGACGCGAAGTAGCAATACGGGCGCCACAGTGTTATTGGCACTTTTTATGGCGGCGCCACTTCCGTGACAGAAATGACGTGACCGAAATCTTCATCTACTGGCATAAAACACTTTTGTGTTAAAAAAACCACGCGTGCCGTTGTAGCAACGCCATCAGCAACGAACGAACAAAAGACAAATTCTTCTTGCGTATTTTGCAATTTCAAGTTGCAAAACATGTGTAGTTGTATTAGAAAAAGAAACTCAGTGCTTCGTAATATAGCGTGCGCGATGAAGGGAGATGTGAGAGAAATGGCATACCCAGGGTTACCATCATAGTAATATTTACCCATATTTTTCAAACACTCAGCTGGAAATTTAACAATTGCGAGAGCTGCGCCCATATTTGTCACATTCGCGAGCACTTTGGGAAGTTCTCGGCCAAAAGGGGTAGGGGGTAAATACTGAACTACAATGCTACCAATGATCCACAAATTTTTCCCAAAGGGAATTGGAAATTACACAAAAGCCAGTCACAAACTTTACATGCTATGGTTGCCCTCAATTGTGCCTGATTCTCCCCTGGTCATCTTTCAAATGTTTGGCAATAATTTAATGTGACATGGTTTGGAATCGAGAATGTTCTATATGTACCAAAGATATTTTTAGTCCTTTTTCTCCTTTTTCTCTATAGGTACTCTCGGAAAACCATGGTTGAAGCAGTCAGCCAGTACAATTATTCAATAAAGAACGCCATTCAATACGTACTTCCAAGTAAGTGAAGGTTGCTAATTGTTTTTATTACGGCCTCAAATTGTACTACAGACTTAAAGGAGACCTGAAGACAACAGACATGCTTGTGTACTCTTGAAACTCTATAATGTAAATATTTCTCAGCGGTTCTTCTACCGTGAACGTGATAGATTCCGTGGAAAATGGAAAACCGATTCTAAGGAAGTGAAGGTATTTATTTTTGGACAGTGCGTTTGTCATAGACTAAATAACAACTGCGAGAAAATTCCGTTTAGTCGATGGTGCAACACATGCGCCTTTTTGATACGACAGTCCGAATGAAAGTACAGTTAACCAAAGATGTTCACTTGCGTCAGCATTTTGTCCTGGCTGCCAATCGGGCAAACTATTTTTTGTAACACCAAAGGGGCATTTCAAGTAAGTTGTAAGTGCCTGGTCAGTAGACCTTATTTGACCGCTTTTTCCTAAAAATAAATCTGTTGCTCTTGATACGGATCAACATATTGTCATTTTTACAGTATTCTGTTTATGAAAATGAATCCATTTTGTCCCTGGGATGAAAAATAAGCGAATGTTAGGACATCAGAGTTTTTTCGATTGCGAGCAAGATATATCACAATATGCCAGTGGAGGTAAAGTATGGACAGCGTAGGAATCAGTACCGAAACAATGGGGACACATCCAGTAAAGCTGAAACTGGGAAGGGGCAAAGCATGCAGTGTATAAGTGTATGATACGGTTTCGATGATGCGGTTTTTATGAATGATGTGGTTTCGAAGTTACGAAGTACTTAGGACGGTTTCGATGCTAAGCGTTGTGTGTGTCGGACATTGGTAAAGGAGTGTCTGGATGTGATCTCGTAATGCGTGTTTTTTGCATATGCAGAAGAAACGTTCAGGTGCGAAGCGTGGGAAAACGAGCGTCCTGGTGTTTTTGTACCGTGACTGCAAGAGGTGCCCGCAGCCCGAACCCCAAATGCTTCACCCCTAAAGGTGAAAGAAGCAGGAGCCATAATTGTGGCTGAATTAGATCAGGTGCCGTGCTGTTGCCTGCAGTTCCTGTCTACTCATCAGGTTTATGGTTTCGGTTGAACATCGGCGGTAGCACTGACGACCGGAGGACACGCTCACCAGCATGGTGAAGGGTTGGTGGCCAATGCGGAATCCTGTCCACTTGGGGTGTTTGTGAAGGAGGCGACCAAGTACAATATTTGGCCGATAATGAAGGGATACCGGCGAAGACAGCCTAAAAGATTACCCAAAACAAGATCAGTTGAATTTTGGTGCATTGCCGGTACGTCATACACGCTCGTGACTTCAGCTGCCTGGAGCTCAACGCGTATCTATGCTAACTGCAGGGCTTTTAGTCAGTTTTCCCTCGAACTCGGTTTTCGTCAACAGCGTGCTGCTTGACGCGTTTTCCTTTCTTGATTTGTTGAGGGCTATATTGGGCAACGGTTTCTATTTAGTGTGGTAACTAAAGTCGTTAATTTATTCTTTTTTACCCGTTACGTGCGAGCCTTACTCCTAGGCAAAGTCTTTATGAAGCAGACAAAGTTGCCAGGTTTTTATGCTTTTGTATCCCAATTGATTGCTTGCTTGTCTTTTTTTCTTGTCGTTGTTGTTGTTCCTTGTTTTTGGCACATTCCCACTGGGGGAATACGGCACAATCCCGAGCTTTTGAGGGTAAAGTGCCTGTTATAGGAATACGAATGTATTTATTCGCTACTGGCTTTCGACCAACATAACTCTTCACTCCACACCGACGGCATAACAACATTAGCGCTGAGGATTGCGGGCTTAAAGGTAGGATGGAGCGTGAGGAACTTTGTTGGTACAAATTTCAAAAAAATCTTGACGTGCGTCAAAGTGCGTTCCTTGATTCTAATGGCTGCCTGCGCATGGATGTGTTACGGCTTCAATAGACGCTACGAAGGTTTTTGAGGCACAGGCTATATGCCACAACCTTCTTTCTGGCTCGTAGTGCGGATAAGACGCTTCCAGCTTGGGAAAACAATAAAGGCAGTTGATGCTGGCATTCCAAATCAAGCACCGTAGGCAATGCTACTGTTCTTTCCGCCGTGGAATTTGTCAGTGGTTACCATTACACAATCTCTGCCTGGAATTGATAAAAAAGCAAAATATCTTACAACGCCCTACTTCGGGTTACAATTGCCCATACAGTCAAATCTGTAAAGGCCGTTGATGATGGCGTTCTAAATCAAGCATCGTAGGCAATGCTACTGTTCTTTCCGCCGTGGAATTTGTCAGTGGTTACCATTACACAATCTCTGCCTGGAATTGATAAAAAAGCAAAATATCTTACAACGCCTACTTCTGGTTACAATTGCCCATACAGTCAAATCTGTTATTATGAACCTTAGATTAACAATTTTTTTAGATTAACGAACATTTAGAAAATCCCCTACCGAATCCACATTAATTTCAATGTAAAAATATTTCACTACTACATTTCAGAACACCTATTATTTCAGAATAACGCATTGAGTTTTACCATCCTCGCATACAACAACACTTCAAAATAACGAATTCCGATTGTACAAAGTTACTCGTGTTGGTGCGAACGACAAGTAATGGTGGGCATGTACAACTATCATCATCATCCTACTAAATGCGCTTTAGCTCTATCGCCGTCGCCTGCGCTTGGAGGGTATCGCCGCCATGCCATCCAGTGGCGGCGAGAAGATAGTGAAGAATGCTATGCATGGGATGAAGTCACATAAAAGCTCGCCGTGGATGCTGCAGTCACCTTTGAAGATTACGTGCAGTCCGACGATCAAGCATGCACGTCTGCTGAACTGACCACTCAAGACATCATCAAAACCGTTCGCGGCGATGACGG
Organism: Haemaphysalis longicornis; assembly: GCF_048455015.1. NCBI lineage: Eukaryota > Metazoa > Arthropoda > Arachnida > Ixodida > Ixodidae > Haemaphysalis > Haemaphysalis longicornis. The sequence continues at coordinate 125,780,243 of NW_027526407.1, forward strand.
AACCAGCGACGAGGATGCCGAGAGTGACGACGACGACGCTGAGAAAGGGCCCTCAAGCCAAGGCGAAGAAGCCGTGTCGAAGCAGATGTTTGCAGTGCGTAGCAAGCACGCGCACGTTTCTTAGCAGGTGCACGAATCCCACCGAGACAGGGCATAAGAACGTGGACAGCTTCAAATCGTTCGTCTTGCAGCATTTGAGTGGCACACGTCAGACAAATTTCACCGATTTCTTCGAATAAACGTGCATTTAGACCCGCGTTAGAGCTAAGGCGACTGTGCACGTGTTTCCAGTAGAGGTAGGTGGATCCTTGTTTTACGTTCAAAATTTACCCACGCAATTTTTTTATTTTTCATTCTAACGATTATTAAAAAAAGGAACAATATTTAGCGGTCTCTTGAAATTTTTTGTATCGAGATTTGACTGTAATCACAAGTTTTACTCTGCAACGACCCATATATTTACAGATGGCTTGGCAACATCTGACCGCAGTTCTTCGGGAGTTTTTTTTATTCCGTCAGCTAACAAATTACTGTCATGCCGGCTTTAGGGAGCGACTACGTACAGGCTAGCTGTACTTTATAGAATCACTGTACTTTATAGAATCACTGTACTTTATAGTTGTTGGAAGCAAAAACAATAAAAATGGCTCTATGCCGATATTTTAGTACATGTTCAAATTCCCCAGTGAGTGCATGTCCATCCTCCGCTCTCCTCAATGGCGCGCTCATAGCTGAAATATACGTTGTAAAGCGTCTGTTATTGGAAACATTGTGGTGAGCTACTGGATTGCAGAGCTCATTTTTTCCCGGTAAGTGTGGGTGCGTTTGGACATGTTAGCTTCCTAAAACAAAAAGGTCTGTACCATGCATACTGGGGTTATCGTGTAATCACCCCTAGTGCAAATGGACTGCCTAAAACGTTTCGGAGCCTACACATTAGGAACGCAGCGGTCGGTAAAATGGTTTTTGCAAACAAATATTTCTTACAAGTAAACAAAAAAAACCCTTTGAACGTGTGATGTGAGAACTAAAGTGTAATAACTGTAGTAAAAATTTCACGGGAATAATTGAAATTGAGTGAAAAAAGCAGATTTGTATACTCTGCTATAGCCGGCTGGATTGACTGCTTATTGGCTCACTGATACGCAGGTGAATTTCTGCGCCCGTCCCACGATGTCTATTCACCTTTAAAATGACCATTGTGAGCAGGTCTCCAGGTTGACCCACGTTAACATTGTTTATCTCACAACACCATTACGCCGTCCAGCTGGTCACAGAACATCGCCACCTTCCTCGGCCACAGCGGGCACTTGGAGGTCACTATCGCCCATATAATCTTGCTTCCACTGTTCTTGTTATGCATCCACACTTGTGGGATCTGATGCGGCAGACTCTCATGAAGACTTTGAAGAAGTCCCTGAGAAGCAAGAGCACAAGGACCTGACTACTTCCCCTGTTTCCAATACAGCTTTAAGGATAATAATCGCTGCACGGTTTGCTACCTGGGCAGCAGAATCCTCCCTGTTTACGAATATCATTGTATAAGTAGTATGCAGAAAACACGTTCAACGGTAATCCATTCAAGAAGGTAATGGTGGTTGTCAAGCAGGTTTTAAGCCAATCCACTAGAGCTGCGCATGCTTAACAATTCAAAAGGAAGCAGGCATTGAAGTGCTTCAAGAGGATGCTAAAACTGTTGTGTCGGGGTAATATAGGTTAATTATTATCTATGGTGAATATGGTGCTTCTGGAGGCAGTGTTCTTTGAATACGTTTAATGTGTGCTGTGCCAAATTCAACAGCAGAGTAGAAGAAACTAGGCCTCAGGAAGACAGGAAGTTCATTGTTTTCGATAGTCGGCTTGAGGATCTCTTTAAGTCTTGCCAAAGGTGCTACATGCCGTGAAAACGTTTCTGTGCGATTAGAGAAACTCTGCTGCAGGTGCATACAATATATGCCAAAAACCACTGCTTCATGTGGCAAAGCCAGGCATTGGTACAAGGAAAGCCAGCAGGCAATCTACTTATTTCTGCAGCTAACGTGTTCGCAGGAGCTGGTGCGGCAGCCACCATCAAAATGTTCAAAGATCTGTATGATCTAGGCTTGAACATTCTTCAAACATCAGCGAGGCAACCTGGTACCAGCCCTAAACATTGTAAATAATTATGCCACAAGACTGCAGGCCGCTATTGTAGCAAGCAAACACCCGAAACGGACGTTGCTTGCTCCAGCGTGCTATTCACTCCTCCAGTGTCTTTTTGCTCAGCTGTAGAGCCAATAACAAGAAGAGCGATTTGCTGAGCTTCAATGCGAGGGCGTCGATTTGGCTGGAAATAGACGGTGTGCCTCTCCGAGGTTCTTGGCCAAATGCTTGCCCTATTCCAGCCATGTGGCCCAGCTGAACAAAATTGTCCACTTTGAGCAACTGCAGGCTCACATTAATAAATAGGGCGGCCTTCGGTTTTAACAATTTTTGCGTCCCCAGAAAAACGACGAAATCAAGACGAGAAAGGCAATGGAGAAGTATGGTTTTGTAATGTGTCTGAAAATACTGAAGGAAAAATAAGACGACTTTACCTCAGTCTCCACGGACCGCCATCTGCAGGTGCAAAGTATATGCGCATCCATGACCCTGGCATTCCACACTGCTACGATGGCTGGTACATTTCCAAAGCCTCACAATAAAAGGCGAGAACTAAGACTGAGATTAAACGTAAACTAAACAGTCCACAAGCAGCACTGTTGCCAGCTTCATTACTGCTGCAGACGCAGTGGTGCCAAATGGAGCCAAAATTTTGATGTTCCACTAGAGCGCCGCGAGCATCGTTACGGGACACGCGCAGCGAGTGGAAGAGCTGGCCATCGCCATGGCAACCGTGGACCCAGAGACGACGACGGTGCTTTGCGACTCAAAGAGTGCGGTGCGCAATTTGGCCAATGGTTGGCTGTGCTGTGACGCAGTGCGGGTGCTCGAGCGGGTGAACATCGACAGACGCAAGGCGACAATCAAGTCATTCCCCGCCTACGCTGTGAACGAGGTATCGGAACTCGCCACCAAGCACAACGAGGCGGCGGACGGAGTCGCCCGAGGATTAGATAGCCACGCGGCAGCACCGCACTGGTCTGCAGAGTGGTGGACCGAGACGAAAGACAGGTAAGATACCTTCTAGGGCATACCAAATTATTACAGAAACAGTAGTAGGGTGTATGTACCGCCACACCCCGAGCTAACCAGATAGGAAGCGTCCCCGTTTAGACAGGTGCAGACGAATTCACTGATGACCCCAGTCGTCATAAAACACATACAGCCAGAACTCTATACGGAGGACACGTGCGTGATGTGTGCCCATGCTAGGGCCACGACCGCCCACATGCTGTGGGACTGTGAATTGTGACCGAACGACGCCGCAACCAGGACAGACGTACCACCGTGGATCCAAGAAGCATTGCGCAATTATGGTAAAGACACCCAACGATCATTCGTCCAGCAGGTCCTGGCGGCCCTCGAAAAGCTGGAACCGGAGCGAAAGCCGCGGGGCGACGCCCTCCCTTACGGGCAGCGTGGTCCAACTCCGTAGCGTGTAGCGAAGGGGTGGTCCGAGTAGGGGTGACCAAGAGATCGACGAGTGACTACGTCCGGGCACAGGGTACATATTGTGCCTGTTTGGGGCATTGAGCAAAGTTTTTATTCCGTTCCATCCCATTGCCGCTGTCCCCTGGTTGCGCGGCTAGATAGACGGAGGGGAACTGTTCCTTCTGCTTTTTTTTTGTGTGACCGGCACAAAAACTCCCCGCGCCGAAGCGAAGTGCGCCTGCTCTGAGAAACCGGCCCCGTTGCACTTATCGTGCAAGCCATACTGCCGGAGGAATCCCGAAAGTTCCCCTCAGTGGCTTTTGCCGCATAACCAGCCAACAGCGACTAAAGCAACGCCGCTTCTAGGCCCCGCACCTGCTTCAACCGCGGTAACCATGGCCTGCAAAATTTTGACAAAGACTGTACTTGTTCTGACGTAGTACTAACAAACACGAAAGGAGTAATATCGCAAAACATTACTCATAAGTGAAAATGACGACGTTACTTCTAATTCCAAACTTTATTATGGTCCACCTTCTAAACACAGATTGCAACATCTTTTAATGAACTCCACCTCTCCATAGGCAGTCCAGGTCATTTTAACTACACTCAAAGTATCTGACCTGCGTTAGGCTAAACACAATTCGAGAGAGAAATATTGCTGTTAACCTCATTATTGGCCCACCCACAGAGACACATTATCAACTCTGTATTAAGAACAGAAATCTTTTATATCAACAAAAAAGTCGCTAAGGTTATTCCTGTACAACACCATAACCATACAAGCTCAGGCAACTGTAGGTAAATTTAAATTTGTTTTTTTTTTCAGAATATTTAACAAAAATTATTATAGGTGACGTCGTAAAGTATTTCAGCACCTTTACTTTCTTACAACAAATTTGGTTCCCCTAAAGGTTTTTCAGCTGATGCTGGAGTTGATATCTTTGCTGATAAAGTTATCTTCTACATTGACATAAGCAACTTTCTGGCAGTATGATTCATTTCTCAAGATATTTTCAACTATTCTTTAGTGTCTTGTTAAAAATAGAACAGTATGGCATAATGCCTCCAGTTCTGATGATGATAAAAAAATTTTAAAGAAAATTGTGAAGTTCTTTTCATGAGCGCTTACCACACTGCAAGATTATTAGCAAGGGAGGGTATTCCACGGGGTCCGATTGCGGCCCTTTTCTACTTCTTATGTACATTATTATTCTGCATTTGGGGTTTTCTTATTCCTATTTATATACTGCTTGCTGCCGACACAGCAACCTAGCAAACTATCAGAACAAGAATGCCATCATTGCTACTTTGAAAGCCCGATCTTTTCTTTCGAGCAATGGTGCCTTACATATAACTTAATATTTCCATTACAAAAAACTGCTTTGTAGCTTTCTCGTCATCTAAAAAATTGCTTACCATTACAAGTTATAGAACAATTCTCAACCTAATCCTATTCACAAAAAACTCGGGATAACTTTCTAGATTAACACTCAAAAGTAAATTTTTCTACATTTTTTATCTGCCGCGAAACGGCGAAACGTCCATGTGCCTTAAAAAGACCAGGTGTTTTTATACCATGGGAACTATAATGTATTTGGCACAGAACCACGAGACAGGCAGCCATGCCTTTGCATCTTTTGACGAAGGTTAGTTACCTCTGCTATTCAAATCATTACCAAATTTATGTCCCTTTTTTTGGTGGTGTCGTGCCCCTACGACCCGGACTGGCGCCGTGATATAACGCGTGTGTACAGATTCCGTTGCATTTGACTTAATGTGTCACTTGTTGCTGATTCTGTCCGGTGACGTTGAGCTAAGCCCCGATCCTAGCAAAGAAATTCTGGCTTCCATAAGTAAGCTTCAAGAATGCCAAAATGCTATTCAAACTGAGCTAAAACACCTAAAAACCACAGTTAGTACAAGAAAAAATGCTCACAGATATTACTAACAGGCTTGTCGCAGTGGAAATCAGGCAACCAACAAATAATCCCGACCCAGTTGTGCGCGAGGCAAATGCAATCAAATGAGAGGTCGCGGTCCTTCAAGCGGCTAACACAGATACTAACAAATGAATGCGCAGAAACAATCTTCTGTTTCTGGGTATCGATGACAGAGAAAAAAATCCTGCCATCACCACAAAATGAATGATGATGAGAGGGGCGAAGCTAAAACGCTTATCGATAAAACCGTGAAACATTGTTATAGGTCTTCCTGACGCACGCATTATCTGAATGAGTGAAGGATATCAAGTGCGTTCGCAGCCATGCTCGCGCCTCGGTTTGTAGCGCAGTATGAATTGCGCCACGTACCTCCCGTAGCGGCCACATTGTCGTGGGATCGAAACCGGGCCCGCCGCGTCAAGACCACCACTCCTCGCTCGAAAAGCTTGAGACTTCCCACCGCTCCGTTGGCAAGCTCGTCGACGACATCGATGTTTGTTGTGATTATGTAGGGCTTGTTTGGGACGATGAAAATCTGCATGGCTGAGTTGGCTAATTCGGTGTGTGACATTTAGCCACCTTGGCCATCGCTCCTGCAGAGCGTTTTGTGTCGCGTACCCCCGGTACGTGTCTTGATCTCACAGGTGACGAATGACAACCTCTTCTTTTTCATCTCCTCCTTGTTGGGTAGCAACAAATACGTTGAACGTTTTGACTTCTTTAGCCAATTTTTGGTTGGCGAATTTCTAGGGAGATCCTGCCAAAATCATTATTGTTGTGCCGTGCGTGTAGAGCAGCAACAAGGGACGGGACAGGGCCCGAGCAAGAGGAGCGTTACCCCTAAAAGAGACTTGCCAGGAGTCTATAAAAATAGTATAAGTTTGCTCCGCCACCTTGAAGCTGCAGTAAAATACGCTGTTGGGCTTGTTGTTCATTGCTTCAGGAAACTTGAGTGCTACAAACGAGGACAGAAAAAACAAAAAACAACGCGACACATGCGCTGCAGTTGCACGATAACAGTAGCGAACATGCCCACCGCTTAAGCAGATTTGGGAACAACAAAAAAGCGACCTATAATTTTTACGGTAAACACTTCAAGACTAAAAAAAATATCCTTTCTTGCGGCCGCCAACTGAGTCTCTACCGCAACTCGATACGCGCACTTAAAATTATTACACTTCATACGACCTCAAAACTACGCCTTTAAACTCTCCGTCGACCAACTGCACGTACGAAGTAAATTATATTTTTATCACGCGGCCACCGATGCCGTTTTAGAGTGCGAAAACTTCCCTGCATTTTCGCCGACTCCCGCTGAGCTGCATGTCAGTGCCGAAGCATGTGGCAACTGACCCGGAGCAAACAACAGAGATCATTTAAAGAACCGTCCACCCTGTTCTGTAGATATATAGATTAGTTTCACCAACATCAGAAGTTTAGCTACAAAACGCGATCAGTTACAGTTTTATTATTGGCATTGACGGAAGGCAATTGTTCTCATCGAGACCTGGATGAATGATAACATTGAAGATTGTGAAGTTTTGCCTTTGAACCTGAGTTACACACTTTACCACCATGATAAAAAATAGGAGGGGAGGTGGCGTTCTCGTAGTAGTTAAAAGTAGCCTATCATCTTCACTCGTCAGCCGCGATGACAACCTTGAGGTAATATGGATGTGTCTGCATATATCCTCAGTTAACTCAGTGTTCGGCTCTGGTTATCGACCACCAGACAGTAATCCGCTTTTTTTTGTGGCCAGCTTCGAACTTCCCTCAAAAACGTCCAAGATAAATTTCCCGACGCGCCAATTTTTCTTTTTGGTGATTTTAACTACCCTCACAATCATTGGTTACTTCTCGCTGTAGCTAATCAGTCCCCCTCGAATAAACCCAAACAATTTCTAGTCTTGGTGCTAGACTTCAGCCTTCACCAAGCAATAAAGACGCCTACTAGAGGTTACAACGTACTTGATCGTTTGCTCACCAACTGCCCTGCTGATAAAGCAAGTGTTACAGTACTGCCCGCACTTAGCGACCGCAACCTTCTTCCTATAGCCCTCTCTAAGCCGCTAAAAAGACTGTCACCTACAAAGAAATATTTACATACTACAATAGAGGAAATTTTGAACTAATCAATAAAGAATTTACTTGCCACTATTAAAATTTTGAACAGTCGCACGCAGCTCGTTCAGCGAACGGCAACTGGTAACTCGGCCAAAACTTGTTGCTAAGCATAAGCAAGAAATATATTCCTTCAACTACGGTAAAGTCCGGCTCAAATAACCCATGGTTTGCCAAACACTTAAAATCACTGCTAAACAGAAAAAAGTGCCTCTATAGAACTGCAAAAACCATTCAGTCCAGAAGCACGGGAGTAACACCGCCTGTGTGGGGCTAAATATTTATGAAAACATTAAACGGCGCCAAAGATAAATACTTACAACTTTATTAGATTTAAATTCTCCGCACAAACCCAATTAAATTCTGTCGCACCATTTCCCCCAAGCCACAAACTAACCACATAAACCTTGTCGACGCCAGTGAGGAACCCATAGGTTTTAATGGTTCCCCAGCAGCCCTAAATGAATTCTTCACAACTGTCTTGCACATTTTAATTCTTGCCCTTTTGAACCTCTGCCCAAGTTCTCCTCCAAAACAATGCCTGAAATAAAAATGGACCTTGATAGGATATCCAACTTAATCCTCTCTCTTAAGATATCGTCATCAGCAGGCTGCGACGACATCAATTCTAAATTACTTAGAGGTAGTATAAATATCTCTAGTAAATTTCTGTACCTTATATTCAAACAATCCTTAAGCATAGAAACCTTGCCTGACGATTAGAAAAATGCGAAAATAATCCTTTTTTTAAAAAAAGGTTGGGGCAAAAGACCTTTCCATTACGGCCCGATTTTTCTTATCAGTGTCGCATGTAAGCTCCTCGAGCACATCATCGCATCTAACGTAATGCATTACTTAGAATCAATCATTTTTTTTTACCCCTTACAAACCGGCTTTCGTAAATCTATGTTTTCCAAAACTCTATTCGCCGAATTTACAAACTACCAACTGCAACACATGGACGGCAACCTTCAAATTGATCTAAAATTCTTGGATTTTTTCAAGGCCTTCGACCGCGTTTCTCAGAAACATCTGCTTGCAAAACTATCTTCCCTTGGTATCAACCCGGACATTATTAAATGGCTCGAACATTTTCTAACAGGACGCGTTCAGTTTACCTTGGCCAACAATTTCCAGTCAGTCCTTACCCATGTAACCTCAGGTGTTCCTCAGGGCGCAGGCTTATCTCAACTTTTGTTTTTGATTTACGTAAGCAACTTCCCTACCATCATAACACCAAAATTGCGCCTTTTTATGGACGATTGCATCCCGTACAACACATTTCTTGAATAAACTGGCACTATCTCCCTGCAACGTACTCTAGACACAATCTCTGGCTGGTGCTGAAAATGTCACATGTCTTTAAATCTCGCCAAATACAAAGTAATGTCTTTAACGCGCAGGCTTATCACCATACATAACACATATTGCATTCAATATGTTTCAATTGACCACACTAGTACTTACAAGTATGTATGACTTCATATGACGCCAGCACTATCATGAGTTGGACTTATTCAAACAATCCCCTTCTGAAGATATACTTGGGTACTTGTGGCGCCACATAAAATCTGCATCTTCCGAATTAAATAAAACTTGCATATTTAACGTACGTTCGAACAAAACTTGAGTACGCATCATCTATTTGGCACCCATCACAAGCTTATCTCACCGACGACTTAGAAGCCGCGCAGAAACACGCGGCTCGGTTCATTTCCTTACACTATTCAAGACAGATTAGCATAACCACCATAAAAAAAACTCTGTCGGTTCAATAGCTTGCTTCGCCACGCGTAAATTCTCGTCTCCGCCTCCTGCGCACCTTATTTTACTTCACCCAGTGAGGACACGCCCTCCTGAATCGCCTGCTTCGGACATAGTCATATATCTCACACTCGCCCCTTGGCGGCGATAAAGAGTCGCACGACGGCGATGAGAAGCTGATTCTTCTCCCAGGCCGTCACGCTTTGGAACTCGATCCCGAGTAATCTTGCTTCTTGCAGCGATCGCACAAAAATTCATAGGCAATTAAGGATGAATAAATGAAATGAAATTAAATTTTGCGTTCATTCATAGTGCAACTTCCGCCATTCTTCCAGGGACGGCTAACAATGTTCGTATTACTTCGTCGGAAAAAAATGAGAACTGGCTATTGGGGACATTACATACTCGCGCGAGAAGTCACCATGGCCACCACTTTCACTCAGCTTGATAATTTAACTCATTTATTATTATTATAATATTGTCTTATTGGTATGTTATTTCGGCCAACGAAACACAATCTTGAACGAGAGATCTCTCGTTTCACATATTGTCCAACTGCACTAATCGAGGCTACTGCGTCTCAAAGAAACTGTTGTTGGCCAAAAGGAGAACACAATTTTGAAAACAAAATACCGCATTTCCCGATATACGACTTAAGAAGTGTTTTTGGTAGGACTTGGTATAATAAAAAATATACTGGGTACGTTATCCCTGTTTATTTTGTAGGTAAGCTCTTGGATATGCGTTTTATTTGTGTGCATCAATAAAATATTTCTTCTTTCTCTGATCAAGAATACCAGGAAGAGTGTTAGGAAGACTGTTAAGAAGAAAGAATCCCCTGAGTCGCCCTTAGGGATAAGAAAACTACCGCGTGTAGTAGGGAGAAAGCTTATCAGGAAAACATCCTAGCTCATATGCAGCGAATAGATATGGGGCTGAGTGGTTAACGCCATGCGCCTGAGGCAGAAAAGGGGGACCATCCGCATAGGAGAGTGCCTGCCAGCAGACCGTAAACAATCGAGGTTGCCCCTGAACTCGATAAAGGGATGAGCTACGGAAATTTTGGGGAAAGTGCACTAGCACTCTAGCACTTTCGCCAAGCACTCTAGCACGTCAAGCCCGTCTAGTACTCTATAGACGTGGTTCGAAATACCTGCGGAAGCATATGTCCTGCAGTGGAGACACCGAGGCCCATGATAATCATCATAATAATCCTTAAAGTTTTCTAAAAAGTTATTTTCAACACACTTTAAATAACCTGTTTTACAAGAATCTCTTTTCCTTTTTTCTTGAACGGTAGATTTCGCACATTTCTTAGCCATGTACAATTTACGTCGTTTTGTATAAGGTTGTACTAGTTTTTTGCGCTATTGGTAGAAATGTAGGGCCAAAGTTTCTACTACTTTTACCATAACCTGATGCCGGATCGCTATTGTTACCTCTTGGTAACAGCGCTCGGTATTCCACCAGTAAGACGGAAGGACATCGCGCTTTTGGTACCCAACCTTAAAAGCTATTTTATACTGAAAATTTAGAACACTATACATTGTACTTAAAAATACCAAATATTTCTGTGCACTGGGGCGTGCGATGTCGTCGTATTACAAAAAATGCGTGAAAAGGAATTAAGAAGTGAACAAATTGTCAAAGAAACAAACATAAGATGTAAAACCACCAATAAATACTTGGTACGACCCGCAAATTTAGAATATTTTTGTAATCACACCAACATGCGTGTATGAGAATTTGCTGAACAGTTCATCGGAATATTATTAGATGTCCTTATGGAGACTTGTCGCAATGAGCATCCTTCTACACCAGCTGTTAGACTGCGCAATCATAGCATCTTTTAGGAGCCGACAGATGGTAACAAATATTGCCCAGTTTAGTGTTCCTTAAAACCTTCAGTTCCGCAACACTGACAACTTACAAATGAAGACGATCAAACATGCCGCAAAGGACATAGAACCCGGGTTGGCTTACGTATAGACCTTTCTGCTTTCCAGCAGATAAAGACATAGAAAACGGAGACCTTTCTCTATACTTACGGTATATTTGCAGGGCCTAGAAAAAGGTAATTAGAATAGGACAGCACATTTCTCACCTAAGAACAAATTATAATATTCTTCACGGTATGGTTTTTAGTAGAATGCCAACAGACAATACTTTCGGCCACGAAAAAAATGGCATGCCTATTGAACCATTCACTGACTCATTAAAGGCTTTCTTCAGATTCATCTTGAACAGCTACTAAAACATTTAGAGATATTACATTCGCGGGTGGCCATTCAACCTACTAAGCTCGTATTTAGGGCACCACCAAAAGTATGCACCAATCGAAAGCTTTTTTTTTTGCCCTAAAAAAAACACAAGGCAGCAACTTAGGTCACTTATATTTAGTTTTTGTTATTCCAGTGAACGCTTGTGAATGCAGCTCGATTAATTCAAACACACAGTAATACGAACTGCCACTCTGGTCCTTGCACAGCCATCTAAATTTCAATAGGTGAAGAATCCCGATATTCCAAGGCGTCGGTATCCAGAACGGTTATACGCTCCTCGGAAGTGAACGCATCCAAGGGCGATTGCACCGTCCTGAAAATTCGGAACAAACTACATTTAAAACGGCAGAAGCGTATACCGCGCTCTTTGCTCCTGCGACTGCCGATTTCGCTTCCGCAGCGGGCGCTGCGCTTCCAGCGGCAGTACACCGACCCATGTAATTGCAGGGTTTCTTTGGGCCGTGGTCGCTAGTCTGTCCTACTGTCGGTAGCCTACCGTGGTTGCTAGCCTACTGTCACGTGGCGTGCGCAACAAACGTGTCGTAGCATATAATTCATGGTAAAGAGCCCGTAGTTGGCTTTTTTGTGTTCTGCCCACGCAGTGTGATGCGATGTCAATTCCTTCCCGCGCCCACTTACTAATTTGAAATCCGCTTAATTCGGCCAAGTTAACGGTCCCCTTGGAATTCAAATTATCGAGCATTTGCTTTAATAACACTATAACAATTGACGATCGAAAAAATAAGGCTTATGTGAGGTGGAATCATAATACATAACTGGTACTAGGGAATAATATCAGTCGAAAAAATGTACACTTCATTTTTGCAAGAGCAAATATTTAAATGCGCTCTGTAACACTAAATTGATACACAAGTGCGAAAAGCAGTTCTCGTGTCTGCCTACCCGGACTGTCGTAATTCAAAGGCCCACAGTTACGACTGCTTCAAATAGATGGCGCAAGACCAGTTGTCAGTTGGAACATTTATTTAGTTGAGAAAACCTCTGCAGTGTTTATTGTGGGAGTGGTGCGATTCCAGGGTAGGAGCGTGAGATTCTGGTGAAGATAGAACAGGTATTTACGTAGAAGGGGGGAGGGCGAACTCTGCCGTCTTCCAATGGTACAGCTTCATGCGCAGATATGTAGTCACCAGTGCTTTTGAGAAAATAACTTCCTTTTATTTGAAGACTTGTTCTGTGTGCTTGTGCGCTCAAAATGTCCTTTTTTTTCAGAATTTTCCACTACCTCACACGCGAGTTGATCTCAATTTCCCGGCCCCTATAGTATCTGAAGTGTGACAGGTGCTGGGTGTTTTTACCCGTTTGTTTTCCCAGGTGCACGGTTCTTGTTTTTTTTAATAATCGCGTAGTGCGCCTATCCAAATGTATCTTGGAATAGTACTGCGTATGTTTCGGCGTCTACCAATCATTTGCGATACTGTTTCTTACGATTCTAAAAATAAAATATTTGTTTGCTACAATTATTTGTCTTTCTGTCCGCTCCTAAATTCAATCGTTCAGACAAAAGATAAAAGAATTTTTGAGCGTGGGGTTTATATGAGCAGGGCATACCATTCCGAACCAGGAACATACCTCATATTTGTCCATGTTACAGAGGTTAAAAAATGTATGGCATTTTGGAGATACAAAATCAAAGCAGAAGTGCTTTTCGCAGTGTTTTTTTTTAAATGAGGGCTAGATATTTGTCATACAAAAAAACGGCAAATCCTGAAGTATTTGCCGTTAATGAAGAGCCGGTTTTGTACAGTTTTGGAGAGCTAGCCTGTTTGGAAAAAGATTAGCTAAGATTACCTATTCATATTTTTCTCCAAACACACGGGTGTGTGACTAGACAAATGTGTAACTTTTGTAGTTTTCGAGCGCAAACCTCTTCGGAAAGGGGACCCAACATTACCTATTCCCATTTTCCTCCAAACACACAGGTGCGTAGGTATACAAATTTGGGGCTTTAATTTCGTAAGCTGTTTTCAAGGTCATGTCAATATTTCATTTTGCACGGCCTCTGGCCGCAATGGTCTGCTCAGTGACGTCTGTTCGCTTTTTTTGTGCTGAGCGGCTATTAACAGTAAAAAATGCAGTGAAAAGGTGCTCTACAACAGGTATAAAAAGATATACGGCGCCACATAGCAAGCTGAAAAGGATATAAATGTATATATATTGACACCCATTTTATTTTAAAGGAATCACAGCCGTCTTTTTAGTGCGTTTCCTGGCCGGCCATCAAACTTACACAGTGATCATCCCCACCTAAAGTGTTTCGTACTTGCATACTACCCTGAATGCGTGTCTTGGTTGGCGCGATCTCTTCATGTGTCAACAATTATTTCAACTGAACTGTGATCGCCACAGAAAAACTCTAGTGATTGAGGTTACGAGGAACTAATGAAAAACACGTAGTATACTGCTGCAAAGCTAGTTCTACACACAGAGAAGCAGTTCGGTCAACACTACCGACAGAAACACGCACACTGCTGAAAGCCACTGCTGTTTGAAATATAGAAGATTGGTACCAAAGTGCCTACAGGGAAAATAAGCATGTGACGGGAAATCAAGGGGGTGGAAAACATGGCTGCTGTGGATGTAGCAAGAGAAATATGTGCTTGTAGACACCCGCTGTCATTTGCAGTCATACTTGATGGGTGCAGCTTGGGACGATTAAAATGAGCATATTTATTAGAAATACCAAAATATATAAAAAACAAGAAACAGTGGTTGGTACTTCTCATCAAATGATAAACTGAAAAAAGGAAATAAGAGAGATACCTTAGCTTATTATACATACTAGTATACAGATAAACAAACATTGAGAGAATGTCCTTAATGCTTCTCAGGAAAGGATACCCCGAAGAAAATGGCGCAACACCGATGGTTTAAATCAATACAACTGGGTTACTTTTATTCCCGACTCATCGCCACAGATATCGTGCTGTCTAATACGAGCTGAATACGGTGGTTGTCAAGTTGAATGTTGAAGCGCCATCCGCAAAATCCTGTTCCACCTCTTAGCACTATTGCTTTACTTCATGTATAACAAAGTTGTGGGCCAGAACAGGCTTCTTGTTGCCTCGTGTCCACTTGAATAACTCTTCTCTAGCGTCCTTGGCAAGTTGGGCTTTCTTCTCCACGGCCAGTGACTGTACTCCAGGGATAAGTGCGACCAATATTTCTGAGGGGTAAAAGATAGAGGTAAATGAACAGTTTCTTTGCAATGAACCAACCACAAGAATAACATGGCTGAAAATGAGAAAATCCGCATACAAAACAAAGGGGTCTATTACCTTTGCCGAAACTAAGGAGTGTAATGCACACGGTAATATTTACAGTTGGTGGCTTCAGAAAGCTGAACAATCTCAAAGAATTCACAAAGTACTCTAGCGGCAACTGCATTTTTTAGAAAATCTTTGTGAATAGTCAATTTATCTAGTAAAGTCTGAATATTACTGTGCGGTGGCAAGGATTTCCGCAATAATACATTACAGAAATACACAAGCCGTCTCACAAAATCGAAGCGCACGCAGTTGGTGATCGCGCAAATTGTAACGCTGCATTGTACAATTTAAAAACCCAGTTAACAAGTTCTTTTTTTTTTGACATCCTACCTTCTTGGAAGCCTAATGGCTTTGAGGCACTTTGACTATTTGACGGTTCTAAACCTGCAACTGATGCCACGAAGACCACTTGTTTGAAATGCGATCATTGTGTTTCATCCCTCTTTATGTACTCCTGTTGAAAACGTGGCGACACAAACAGACGCATTTTATCAAAAAAGAGGTCTAGCCGCATTCATTGGTAAATTCTAACTCCGACGCAGTGTACCTAGAAACCCTGCTTCTTGCAGTCGACCTGTTATCCTGGAAAATCCTTTCTAGTAAAATACCTTTCTAGCATGCAGGAGTGCTTAAACCTTCCCGCACATCCGGGGGCAAAATATAGCCGAAAAAAGTATTTGTTTTCATTATTTCATTTGTTTTATTTTAGGTGCCTGAAGGTGCCGCCAGGGCGTTATAACTGCGGACGTAAATACAACACAGCAAAAGTCCAATTTTAAAAACCTATCCACGTAAGAGAATGCAATAAAATACAATAACTTCACAGTTTTTACACCGATGATTGCAAGGTATGTCATTACAGTTGCTATCAAATACATAACTTCATATGATGAGCAATAAAAGACCATATATTATTGTACAAGAAAAAACATCACTTTTGAAGCCTCAAATAAAATCAAGCAAAAATCAGTATGCCAAGTACAGTAGAAAACATTTTGAGTAGCTGGGAACGCATGAAGTGCTTTCTGAGAAGCTGGAGCAATTTTAACTTCACAAGGTTTAGAACTAAATATTTCCACCACTTTATTACGAATACAAGAAGTGAATTTTAGTATATTTTGTTCAGATAAAACTCTGTTTGATTTCGTAAAAATGGGCAATGCGAGTGAACGTATAAGGTGCCGGAGAGATGAATATGCGAGTGAAGGCCACAATATTCTGGCTAAGCGCATGAACGAAAGTTAACTTTCCAAATTCCTATGCCGATTTTGAGGCGGTACATTCAACTTATCAACCAAGGCAGATGTGCTGTTAGAGAGAAAGAGGATTGGATAAATTTACACTCATTGTTTTGAACTGATTCCATCTCGTTATAAGATAAATTTTTTAAGATGAAGGTGTTATTTAAGGATATTCAGGAGACGTGCAAATTTCTGCATTGTAGCTGTAAAGCTTCGTGTCGGATTTAGCTAGAAGAAGGCGATGCTCGAACAAAGAAAACTTTTAACACTGTTGACAAAATTTTCTCTATATGACGAACCAAGATTAGGTCAGACGCGGATTTAACGGAGGAGACAGTGTGGATTTTATAGATATATATTAACGTCCGACAGATGTTTCAGCTTGCTAGCGAATAAAGTTTTATTTACTTCATTTCTATGTAGTTTTAATATTCGCGTCCCTGCCGTATTGCCGATCAAAGAAACTGGAGCCCAAGAACGACACATGTTATTATTTTCGGTTTATTACGAAGTCTTTGGCTAATAGGCAAATTAGGGAGAATATCCCAGGGTATTGATACCTGATGAAAACAGAAGTTGAACTAGCATAAGCACCTTAGGAAACCAAGATTATACATATGCATGCTCATGAACATATTTATTTCTACCGATTGTCATCCGCGTGTTGAAAAATGTTTTTTGTAAACTATTGTGTTCATCAAGACAGAAGTTCCTAATTTTATTCACTATTGCTAAGAAAATCGCAACAGTAAATCAATAAAATTAGCATCGTTGCAAGTCTACCATTGCGCTCAAAGCGGCTTACAATACGCGAGAGCCGGCTGGGCGCTGTAGCTCTGACAGCGCCCAGCACCACGCTGCGAGGACCTAAATAACTAAAGGGAGAAGACTTGATCTTTTCTGACGACGAATAGCATCCCCTTTTGTTCTACACCCTTTGAACTATCGAATTGGAAACCCCCGATGCGTTGTATATAGTGCAGCATATCACAGTTTTGTGCATCTTATCAATAACTGTCACTGTGGTTTTCCTCCTGCTACCGATGAAAAACAGGACCTCAGCTATCTTACGCTTTTGTTACTTGAATTTGCTTCTTGCGTCTTCTTCAAATTTTGCGAGTCTCACTGGTGCCAATTTGTTCATTTTTAGCTGTATTGCATCACTGACGTCTATTGTTTGGTTTATGTGGTTTACATGTAGTAGTAGCATGGAATTGTATGATAACTATTTGCAGCGTTTAAGAGATAATAGTAACAAAGCAACCACCTTTCAAAATTTCCAGGGGTCCGCTTAATAGTGCGCATAGCTGGTCTACTTAAGGCACCTTAAAGAGTTGTGAATACGCTGAACCTCGCGGAATAGTAGCAGTGGGGGGTGTTGACAATTATCAGATGTGAACAACCCTTATTATTTTTTGGGCGCCTCGTTGCACGGTGCCAAAGGTGGTTTTAGAAGTAGCCTCGGTACACAGCTCACGTATTGCGAGTCAAATTGAAGGCGATGGTACCTGTCATGTGAAGCGTGGAGGTCCGTAACTAGACCCAAAGAAGGCATTTGACATTACAGTTCCTAAATGCATATTGCTTGTTGACAAAGAAGCTGTTCTATTATGGGTTGGTGACTCTGAAACGAATATGTTCAAGTAATGTTCAGCTGATATAACTAATTAAAGAGGCTTATAGCTTATGGGAACAGTCTTGTCGCCATATTTAGAAAAGGTGGTGTGTGAGCGAATTTCAGCAGTCCAATACGCAACCTGGATACAATCATTGTTAGAATAACAGCAAAAGCAGTAAGCTGCATAAGGTCTAGTTGCCAGATTTGCACAATTCTTATGCGCCACCAATTGTAATGCGCCGATAAGTTAACCTTACAGTTTTGAGAAAATAATTTGATGCCGATTTTACAGATCCCACGTAAAATACATGCCACCACGTACATGGCGGACAACTAATTTGACGCATGTGAGTGTGGCAGCGAAAATTCAATGAGGCTAATAGCTTGCTCATCAGCGTTCTGCTAGAATTAGATTTGAATCGGAGAGCGTTTCAGAAAGTTGCAATTGAAGGCGCCTTGATCTTCGCAAATTCAGCCAATACACGCGGATATTTCGTTATCGGCTGCTGTATGAATTATCTCAGGGAGTCAATTTCTTCTAAATGTCGGTGCAGCCTTGCCTAAAATTTTGGCGCTGCTTTCTTTACGTCACCCGTGCACTCAAGCCTCCCGCACGTCCAGTATGCGTGAAACCTGTTAGTTACCCCCGCTATCACCAAGAAAAGCACCTTGAGCTTGAAGAACGTACCTTTTCGGAGCCGTTACACCGAAAAAGAGGTACCAATTGGAGCCGGAGCAATATCTGCTACAGCAGGCTAATTTATCCTTAGCAAGGAATGGGGGGGCAGGAATTTATTCACGCCAAACTAGCAGAATAATTGGATTGGAATAAGTAGCATCTCGAGGGGGTGTGGGGGGGGGGCGCGAAGGGAGGTGGGGGGGTAGAATTTCTTGAGCTGCGGCTGGCCGCCTGAAATCGAATTTGTGTTCTGAGGCCGATCGTAACGCCCCACAAATTTTACCCTTGCTCTTGCAAAAACGGGGTAGTAAACATTGCACAATTGTGATAACAATATCACAACTGCAGTTATACTGTCTGGCGCACGGCTACTATTGAATAGTAGGCAGTTAACGGCGCAGGAAACCGATCATCCCCGCTTAGTCACCATCCAATCTCTATCACGTGTGTATGCTCTAAAATCATGGAACATAATATTTACTCCAATATTGCTAATTTTCTATTGTCGTCACACTTTTTTTAATTCCAACCTGCATGATTTCCGCAAAGGCCTCTCTTGCGACACTCAAGTTGTTCTATTCCTTCACGACCTGCATTCGCATCTTGACTGCAACATTCCAATTGACGGCCTTTTTCTAGATTTCAAAAAATACTTTGATGACGTCCCCAATTCTCGACTAATATTTAAGCTCACCTGCCTCAAGCAAGATCCGTCAACTTTAAACTGGATTGACTGTTTTCTTACACATCGTAACAGTTTGTTTATGCCAACTCGCCATCGTCTGTCCTGTCCCCAGTTCTCTCGAATATCCCCCAGGCACCGTGACTGGGCCCCTTCTTTTTTTCGTCTACATTAATTAACCTTCCCGATGTTGTCTCTTCTAATATCCGCCTCTTCGCGGACGATTGTGTTGTATACCGGCCAATAGTGATTCCTAAGACGAGACTACCCTTCAACACGATCTCCTTGCTGTTCGAGACTGGTGCGGGAAATGGCTCGTGTCACTTAACGAGAGTAAAACATCTTTAATCTCTTTTCACCGTCGTTTTAATTATGCACCCCACTCTATTACTTAAACAATACTGCGGTACACTTCTGTACATCAGTCAATTCAGTGGCTAAGGCGTTGCGCTGCTGAGCACGAGGTCGCGGGTTCGATTCCCGGCCGCGGTGGCCGCTTTTCTGATGGAGGCGAAAAGCAAAAACGCCCGTGTGTACGAGATTTCGGCGCACGTTAAAGATCCCCTGGTGGTCAAAATTAATCCGGAGCCCTCCACGACGGCGCGCCTCATCGCCTGCGTTGCGTCGGCGCGTTAAACCCTACAATCAATCAATCAACATCAGTCAATTACTTAGGTATCCCCATTATCACGATTAACTTCGTCCAACCCTAAGAGTCATGTTACTAACGCAGTAAACCATGTTCTCGGTTATTTACGTCACTAACTTTACTTGGCACTATCGTCTGTTAGAGTACTTGCATACAAAATGCTCGCTCTTTCCGAACTTGATTGCGGAAATCCCATCTACGACCCACACCATGCCAACCTCTATAACCCCCTTGAATCCATTCAAAAGCGCGTAGTCAGGTTCATCCTTTCAGATTATTCGTATCACTCAAGCGTTAGGCATTAAAATAGCACTTTAACCACCCTCCTCTCCCCTCGCGTCGACAGATAGCACGTCTGTCTCTTTATTACCGTTTCTGTTATACCTTGCCACCAAACAATCAGTTCATCCTACTCCCTCCTAAAACATCGCGCCACAGCTATCGTGACGCGGTTTACCCGCGATGCGCTCACACCACAACATTTGAGCGTTCATTTTTTGTTCTTGCAGCGCAAGACTGGAACAATTTTTCTGCCAACATCGCCGCTATTACTGATAGCAGTGGTATGAGGTCTGCGATAGAAGATTTGTTTCATGACCTGTAACCCTGATATTTTACGACAGTGCAAGGTATTTTGCCTGCCTTTTTTTCTACCCAGCCGTCATGTAATACCGCGAAAAGGCCCTTGAGGTACAAATGAATAAATAAACAAACAAATAAACAAACAAATGAATAAATAAATAAATAAATAAATAAATTGTTACGGGACTAAGGTGGACAATACCTCACAGTTCCTCGAAACAATGACGATGACGACGACGACGACGAAGTGCCTGGCGTGAACCTTGCGCGAGCTCTGTCATGGCCGCACTGTATATAATGTGAATAGATCGCTTCACTCCATCGCATCGTTCTTCTCATCTGTGTCCTGCCGCCACGTAACATTTTGGTGGAGTGTGCGGTGTCATCCCCATCCTGGCCTCCACATCGCATCGTCTCGGCCCGGACGGAATCGTCGAGGAAACGCCGGCCGTGTCGGGCAGCCCCAGCCCATTGCGACGAGCATTCGACCACGTCCCCCGCCCCGTGACCCCAGCCCCTGACCAGCCGATGAAGACGAGCCGCTACATGCCGAGACCAAAAGAACAGAAGCCGCGTCCCCAGCCCTCTCGTCCGACGTGGTTCGAGTTCCTCCGACGGTCCGCTTCTGACTTCAAGACATCGCTTTTGCGGGGCCAGGCATCATCACGTGAATCATCGTCATCGGTGGCGGCAGGAACATCTTCACTGTACCTTGTCATCGCATCGGTCATCCTCATCGCAATCCTCGCGTTGCCTCGGCCACGACCGGGTCGGTCGTCCTCGAACCGGGGGGTGATGTTACGGGACTAAGGTGGACAATACCTCACAGTTCCTCGAAACAATGACGATGACGACGACGACGACGAAGTGCCTGGCGGGAACCTTGTGCGAGCTCTGTCATGGCCGCACTGTATATAATGTGAATAGATCGCTTCACTCCATCGCATCGTTCTTCTCATCTGTGTCCTGCCGCCACGTAACATTTTGGTGGAGGTGCGGGGTATTCGTATTCACCCGACGGGTTTCCCTTTTCTGGCCGCCGTTCTGCTTCCCCACGCCGCCGTTCCATTTCCCCGATGCGCCCCCGTGTGAACCCTGCAGCCGAGGGAAACTAGCAGCCGCAGTTCCTGAGGCACGAGCTGCGAAACTGTCGAACGTGCTAAGTCCTCATATTTCGCCTTGTAATGTCATTGATGTGATTGTGGATGGTACCCCGGCACTCGCGCTTATTGACACTGGAGCAGCCGTATCTGTGATTCATGAGACGTTTTGCCGCAAAATTCGCAAAGTGATGACGCCGCTTTCAGGATTTACTCTTCGTACTGCCAACGCACAGCCCGTTCAACCGCTAGCCATGTGCACTGCTCGCGTTACCATTCAAGCCATTCCCCACATTGTTGAACTGGTCGTCCTGCGCTCATGCTCTCACGACGTCATCCTCGGCTGGGATTTTTTGTCACGTAACCCCGCTGTCATCGACTGCTTCCGTGCAGAAGTTGAACTGTTTTCACCTAATGATGGTGCGGCGGAAACTAGAAGCCTGAAATTGGTTGCTGCCGAAGATGCTTCCATTCCCCCATCCTCTTCCGTTCTTGTACCTGTCTCGTCACCTGATGTTCCGGACGCCACCGTTCTCTTCACGCCATCCAGTCTGTTTTCGTCGCGCACAAACCTACTCTTGCCGTTCGCTGTCCTGGACATCAAATGCGGTTCGAGCATCATGTCAATTTCTAACCCGTCTCCTTGTCCGTCTCGAGTGCTTCGCGGCGAATGTCTTGGGTACGTCGAAGTTGTTGCACCACACCTCGTTGTCGACATCCCGAACGAGTCAGCCACAGGCCATCTCGACGCGCTAAGCCCCGACACCACTTTCGATCCGGCAGTTTTTCTGCCTTCCATAGATACTGGCCTCACCGCGGAGCAAACAGACCAGCTCCTGGTTCTTCTACAACGATTCCGCACGTCCTTCGACTCCCACCAAACAACCCTAGGGCGCACGTCAACTGTCTGTCATCAGGTTGACACCGGGAACCACGCACCACTGCGCCAGCGACCATACCGCGTGTCACCCAAGGAACGCCGCGTTATTGAGGAGCATGTAGGCGATATGCTGTCCCGGGACGTTATTAGACCCTCCACGAGTCCCTGGGCTTCCCCAGTCGTGCTTGTCAGCAAGAAGGATGGTTCCATTCGATTTTGCGTGGACTATAGACGTCTAAACAAGATTACACGGAAGGACGTGTACCCGCTACCTCGAATAGATGACGCGCTGGACTGCTTGCAAGGTGCCGAGTTCTTTTCTTCATTAGATCTGCGCTCGGGTTACTGGCAAGTACCCATGGCTGAGGCTGACCGACCGAAAACAGCGTTTGTGACACCGGATGGGCTCTACGAATTCAACGTCATGCCCTTTGGACTGTGTAATGCGCCAGCGACATTCGAACGAATGATGGACAATGTTCTGCGTGGGCTGAAGTGGCGTATCTGTTTATGCTACTTGGACGACATTGTCGTGTTTTCACCGGACTTTACGACCCACCTCCAGCGACTTGACCAAGTCCTTACGTGCCTTACTTCGGCTGGCCTGCAAATGAACCTTAAGAAATGCCGTTTTGCTGCCCGCAGACTTACTATATTAGGTCATGTGGTATCTAAAGACAGCATCCTACCAGATCCAGCCAAGCTGCGTGCGGTTCGCGAGTTCCCTAAACCGAACACAATGAAGGAGCTTCGAAGCTTTATTGGGCTTTGCTCCTACTTTCGGCGATTTGTCCGGAACTTCGCGTCTATCATCGCACCATTGACGCAGCTTATCGGTGACACCAAAGAAGTTTTAAACTGGTCAACGGCTTCCGAGAGAGCGTTCGAGACCTTACGAAGGCTTCTGACATCACCGCCGATATTGCGCCATTTTGATCCTACCGCGCCCACTGAACTTCACACGGACGCCAGTGGTACCGGTCTCGGCGCTGTCCTGGCTCAACGCAAGGCTGGTTTTGACGAGTATGTCGTGGCGTACGCAAGTCGCGCTCTGACAAAAGCCGAGTACAACTACTCCGTTACAGAAAAAGAGTGCCTTGCAATCGTTTGGGCAATTAGTAAATTTCGACCCTACCTCTATGGCCGCCCTTTCGAAGTAGTCACGGACCACCATGCTTTATGCTGGTTGGCATCGCTGAAGGACCCGTCCGGACGTCTGGCCCGCTGGTCACTTCGGCTCCAGGAGTACGACGTTCGTGTTGTTTACCGCTCAGGCAGAAGACACACCGACGCAGACGCCCTTTCTCGTTCGCCATTGCCATCGGAAGCCACTACGTCAGCGCTGGTGTCGAACATCGACGTGTCGTCGCTACAAATTGACGACATGGCAACCGAGCAGCGGAAGGACCCTTGGATAGCTTCGGTACTAGACTTCCTTGCAAACCCTACAACGCCTTCCGCATCTCGCACACTGCGGCGCCAAGCAGCGCATTTTGCCATTCGAGAGGAGCTCCTATACCGGCGTAACTATTCCGCAGAAGGCCGCAAATGGTTGCTAGTAATACCGCGTCACTTGCGCTCCCAGATATGCGCATTGTTTCATGCTGACGCCCAGTGTGGGCATGCTGGCACACTAAAGACATATCAGCGCCTACGCCTACGCTACTACTGGCGAGGCATGTACACGTTCGTCGCGAAGTACATTCGCTCGTGCACTGACTGCCAGCGTCGTAAGACCCCTTCACAACACCCCACTGGAGAGCTGCAGCCGCTACCATGCCCGGAACGGCCTTTCGATCGGATTGGGATTGACATCTACGGACCCCTTCCAAGCACTCCATCAGGCAACCGTTGGATCATCGTCGCGGTGGATCACCTGACTCGATACGCCGAAACAGCGGCCCTGGCCACCGCAACGGCACGCGACGTCGCCATTTTTCTACTCCGGCGTTTCGTCTTACGCCACGGTGCGCCCCGAGAGCTGCTTAGCGACCGAGGCCGCGTATTTCTCTCTGACGTCGTGGAGGCGCTGCTAAAGCAATGTCAGATTGTCCACAGAACCACGACTTCATACCACCCCCAGACAAATGGCCTGACTGAAAGGTTCAACCGAACCCTTGGAGATATGCTCTCCATGTACATATCGTCCGACCATTCAAATTGGGACATGGTGCTACCTTTCGTCACGTACGCATATAACACCGCCACGCAAGCGACCACAAGCTTTTCACCGTTTTTTCTTCTATATGGACGTGAGCCGTCTTGCCTGATCGACACTATTTTACCCTACCGCCCCGACGCCTCTGAATGTGCCCCTGTTTCCGAGATGGCGAGGTACGCGGAGGAATGTCGACAGCTCGCTCGCAAGTTCACATCAGACCACCAAGGACGCCAGAAGTCTCGACATGACAGCTCCGCCGCTGCACCAACGTTTGAACCTGGATCCCTTGCATGGCTTCGTGTGCAATTCCCCAATCCTGGTCTTTCGGGGAAATTCCTTGCTAAGTACCACGGCCCATATAGGATTCTCGAACAAACATCGCCCGTGAACTACCTCGTCGAGCCCGTGACTCCCACCTGAGACCTTCGTCGTCGAGGTCGTGAAATAGTGCACGTTGAACGTTTGAAGCCCTACTACGATCCCCTCGTGGTTTCGTCCCCTTAAGTCGCCAGGATGGCTCCTCTTTTCGGCGGGGGGTGATTGTACTGGAGATAGTAGTCTCCGACACGACGACATACCTTGCGGTTAGTGTGCGCCAATCTCCCCTGTACAACCGACGGGGTATGTACCGGAGGAAGGACTACTATGGGCCGCATGATGATGGCAGGTGCAAGGTGCTGCGCGAGAGAAGAAGAGGCACGGTCAGCATCGCGTGGCTCGCTCTAAAAGAACGCACCGAGACATCGGTCTGCGCTGCCTTACCCGTCTCTGGTCTCTGCTTCTTTCCAAGCGTCTTGCCGGTCCCCAGCTATAATCCCCCTTACAAAATAAATAAATACAAATGGACAACACTTTGGTATGTATTTACAATCGGTGTAACAGTTAAATCTGACTTAGTCTGCGCCAGTCCAGAAGATTTGATGGATTGTGTGGTTTAACGCTCCGACGCAACCCAGGCGACAAAGCTCGCCGTAGTGGAGGGCTCGAGATTATTTTGACCACCTGGGGATCTTTAACGTGCGCCGAAATCTCGCACACACGGGCGTTTTTGCTTTTCGCCTCCATCAGAAAAGTGGCCGGCATGGCTGGAAATTGAACCCGCGAACTCGTGCTCAGCCGCGCAACGCCTTAGCAAATGAGCCACCACGACGGCTGGCACTTTCAAAGATTGGCATTTCGGCTGCGAAGACTTTGTAAAGGCTTGGTTAAATTCTTCGGCACACTCTTCTAGACATAGAGCATCTCCAGTCGCATTTTACCGCCTGGTACTGAGGTTTTTCCTTTGGGTTTGTGGGTCACTTTTGATTACACTTGCTGAAGTAACAATAAATTTTCCTCACGAATTTCTGT